>NC_073694.1:125041979-125072621 GCF_029784165.1 Wyeomyia smithii
GCTCGCGTAGAGATATCAAGATCGTCGTTGGGGACATGAACGGAAGGATAGACTTATATAAGCCGGTTATCGGCCCGCACAGCCTGCTATGCACCAACTTCGCAGCTTCCCGCGGATTAGCAGTCCAAAGTCCCTTCTTACCTCGACCAACGTACAGCAAAACAAATTGACCACGTTCTCAACGACGGCCCGTTCTTCTCAGACATTACAAACGTACGCACCAATCACGGTGATGATCGGACATGACCACTTCGATACAAAAAACTACAAAACCCTGATAACCGGTAGTCCTCTACGGAAGTCCTTTTGATATTTTCGAACAGAAGGTGCCTATCGGCGAACAGAAGGTGACTATCTACGGTGGAGCACAAGCAGATGACGGATAATGGCTACAGCGCATGAACCATGAGCTACAAGCGCTGCTTGGAGAGAACCCCATTGCACACCTGGCGGAAGACATTAGGTTGCGGTGGGCCGGTCACATCGTAAGAATGCCGGACGACAACCATGTGAAATCACTTCTCTTCAGCAACCCTACCGGCACAAGAAATTAAGGGGCGCAGCGTGCATGATGGCTCGACCAGATCGAAAGAGACTTGCGAGTGATGAGACGTCTGGGGAACTGGTGAAACACAGCCCAAAGCCGAGTAAACTGGCGACTACTTGATACAGCACGAGTTACTACAGCTCTCGTCTGACTGGTAAAGTGAGTAAGAGAGCAAGGGTTGAGAATCGATCCTGGGTGCAGAACTAGTTCTTAGCCAATGAATGACGACATCTCAATTTGTGTGGATTTTGATGCTCTGATAAGTAGTATGGAATGTATATATATATATATATATATATATATATATATATATATATTGAATACAATCGTTCTCTGGGAAGTTCTAGGGGGGGCTAAACACGTTCCAGGGGGGGCTTCAGCCCCCCCTAGCCCCCCCGTAGTTGCGCCCATGATATATATATATATATATATATATATATATATATATATATATATATATATATATATATATATATATATATATATATATATATATATATATATATATATATATATATATATATATATATATATATATATATATATATATATATATATATATATATATATATATATATATATATATATATATATATATATATATATATATATATATATATATATAGTGTCTATACTCAGGACCTGTTAATCGGTGTCCGTTACACGGAACCAATATAATATATAATTTTGCATTGCCGTTATCCGTTTTGATGTTGACAGTTTCCTTAACGGTGAGTGTCTTGTCATTTCTCTAATATACAGGTTCCCTACATCACTGGCACTGGCACCCGCAAAATGGGCAGTTTACCCTTATCTTACGTTGATTCGGGCAAACCGGCTAAATGTTGACTGCAATTATTAGTAGCATATCAGACAGTTTTGAGCAATTTCTCAAGGTTTTCACATGGTATGTGATATTCTAAGTGATATTTAATACATTAACTGTGTCCCAAAGCAAAGTGAAGCAAACTGTGACAGCAGAAAAAGTAGTTTTGGGACAAACGGTACAGAAATAGATGTTCGTAACGCTTGAAGGCTACCATGCCATTCCCTTGGAAATACGTGATTCAGGAAAAAATTCGCTCACGCAAGCAAAAGTGTGTAGATTCATTTTGAGAAAGTCTGCGCAAATATAAGGAGATTCTGACAAAAATCTGCAGAAACTATTAAAAATCTGCAAATAACTGCGAATCAATAAAAATCTGCACACGGCCTCTAAAAATTTGCGTTTTGCAGACAAATCTGGTGTCCCTGGTTCTCGCCTTAGTTTTTCGCTTATACGTACCAGAGTATGTTTATAATAAGAGTCCCGCAAAGATGAAACCAAAGGAACCAAATCAGTGTCAAACGAGGGTACCAATCGAGCAATGTAAATAAACAAGGTGATAATGTTGGGAGTGGATGAAAAGTGTTGTAATTGAGCGTAATAAAAAATATGTGTTTTTCCGAAATTTTACTTACACATTTTAATCCAACATTAAACCTGTACACTGGTTCACTTAAACATAACAAAACATCACTGGTGTAATCTTTCAAAACTGTGTACCTTGTGCAGAATCGAAAAATGATATTCGCTTATGCATGGGGAAAAACATACCTGTATAGTTCTTGGCAACAAACGGCACTAAAACTGTGTTGCCGAAAACGATAGATTTTCTCCTTCGCGCGACTCTATATACACATAGACTCTGATACGTACACTCTGAAAAAAAAAATTCACGTAAAATTTACCGGGGAAAGTGGATGATTCTCATCCACCTTCTATTCACGTATTAACCTTTTGCTGATTCCACGAAAGCCGATCATGTGTCAGTGTGTTAGTGTCACCTTCGGCATCAATCATCTACGTGTTGGTCAGGTAATTATAGACTATCTCACCGAATTTCTATAACCTCACTTTTCCGACAGCTAGTGGTAACTTTATTTACATTTTGGATTTTGTGCATTTTTCTGATGGAGCAATTGTGTGCGTAGTGGAAATGCTGCTCAATTTATAATTGTTCCTAGTGTACTGGCACCTTACGCACAACATTTAAAGGGAATTTTGGTCACAATTGAAATGATCTGCTGTAATTGAGAACAAAATTGCATCACCCAAGGGTAAACAAAGTTACCAGTAGCTGTCAAACTCAGGTGTGTGACGTCACCGTGCGATGGTCTATAACCTGATTTTCACGTACCTTTTTACGTAATACAGTCGTCGTTCGCCAACTGCAACATGTTTACATTGCAGTTATCGAATGCCGTTCGATAACTGCAACACTTGACACATGCCAAAATTTAGAGGGGGGTCCATCACTACCATTTTTGTTTTCAATGATGTCGAAATGTATTTTTTAAATGGAATAGTGGCAAAAAATAGCAGAAAACTAAAATAGGCAAGCTTTTTGATTAATCAATTTGATATTCATATTTCCGCATCATAATTTAATTTAATGTAACTACTTTACATAACCAATATGTAGGCGAAGATAAAGTTCATCACTACAGAAGATCATTTTACGAGAAGTTTCTGAGCTCAATTCATGAATGAAATTTTGACAGAAAGCTCGGAACCGCTGACATAACGCAAGTAAAAGCAACATCAATGTCAGCAGGATCCGTGACACCTATCAGTTCCTAAAATGGTCTATTTAACGCTAGGTCACAAAATATTGTTTGTGATCTACTATGCACTGCCTCGCTGAGTAGTGAAAGCTAGCCAAACAATTCACAAGGAATATTTTTTTTCTCTTATAATAATTACGGAAAGTGAACCACATAACATGGTGATCTTGCTTCATTGATTAAGGGGTTATATACCTTTTAAGCTTTAAAAAAACCGAAAAAAAATTTATTGCATTATCTTCAAATACAACATTTTGAGGACATTTTCACAAATTTTCATAAAGATCTGAGCAAAAGGAAGAAAGTTAGAGCGATTTGCAGGGCGCCTCGCCACGGCCGCAAAAGCTAAACTTGAAAATTTACACGCGATTATCTCGGAAGTGTTTTCCAAAAAATGACTTTGCCGTGATTCTGATTGCGGGAACACTACTGAACCGATTTATTTCATCTTTTTTCTTTAATTTTCGTTATTAATTTTGCCGGTCCTTGAACGATAACTTTTTGAAACATCCCAAGTAACAATTATTGTTACCTAAACATTTATTCGATCACTTTTATTAGGCTACAGTTGAACAATAACCGAAATGGAAAATAAAAAACTTCTGTTCAATGGTTGTTCAGTTGAATTTGTAGAAATTATCCGACACACAGTTGTTTAGGAGCGGCGAAGAGGGTTTTGAACAACAACAGTAGAATATTGTATTCAACACTTGTTAAACCAGCGTTGAACAGATGCACCAGTAAACATTTATTAGGCTACTGTTCTGTATGTGTACGACCTGTCGAATAAAATATTTATTATTCATCTGTTAAACCATTGCTCGACTGTTGTGATGCTCTAGTTAAACGCGTGTTTAAACATAGTGTTTGCTAACGTTTGTTTCGCGCATTGGAACATACTCATGCAGCTTACACGGGTGCAGGGGTGGAATAAGCCATGAATACGCTATCATCTCTTATCCAGAGTCTATGTGTATATAGAGTCGCGCAAAGAGAAAATCTATCGTTTCGGCAACACAGTTTTTGTGCAGTTTGTTGCCAAGAACTATACAGTTCTGTTTTTCACCATGCATAAGCGAATATCATTTTTTGAAATTCTCCACAAGGTACACAGTTTTGAAAGATTACACCGGTGATGTTTTGTTAAATTTAAGTGAACCAGTGTACAGGTTTAATGTTGGATTAAAATGTGTAAGTAAAATTTCGGAAAAACACATATTCTTTATTACGCTCAATTACAACACTTTTCATCCACTCCCAACATTATCACCTTGTTTATTTACATTACTCGATTGGTACCCTCGTTTGACACTGATTTGGTTCCTTTGGTTTCATCTTTGCGGGACTCTTATTATAAACATAGACTCTGCTCTTATCGACAATGCACATTTATAACAGGTAGGTTATAAGTTTCCAGCAACACTGCGTTATAATCAGAAAGCAACCAGGGATGCCACATATACAGATTTTTCTGTATTTTACAGATTTTTGAACTAAAAAAGCAATACAGAATCTGTATTACAGAATTACAGATTATTGTCAAAAATACAGATTTTACAGATTTTTTTTTGTTATACCGACGAACTGAAATCAATTTCATGGTTGGAATTCGATTACACGATTGTCAAAGTTTTGTAAAAAAACATCAGGATTATGTTGATATCTATGCAGAAGAAGTGGAATGAGACTTGGACGCAGCGCGAAAACTAACGTTTAGAAATATCTGTCGGGATTTCTATGCAAAGATCGCGAAACAAATTGCAAAGAGGTGCGATTTCACCGATCCAGTTGTAAAAACGGCAGTAATAAGTAATCTTAAATCGTTCGTAAAATTGGTCAATTCCCCAAATTTGTATCAGCAACTGACCGACAAGGGCTGAATAACGAATATCGCACGTTTAAAACAAACTTTTTGATCGGAAGATTCATTGAAACAAATGACTTAACTAGGTCTGATATGTTGGACACCCTTAGGCGGGATGGTAAATTTATGTTTCCGTTACAGATCATTTGTTTGATTTTTCTAAATAAATCCACATTCTTCGACTTGGTTAGAACACATACGTTCAATAACAAGTTCAAAGTCAGAAATTGCATAACCCCTGAGCTAATGATCTCAATTTTAAAAGCTCACAGCTAACGTTGCAGACGAAGGAGAAGGAAACTTTAAAAAATAAATTTAAAAACCTGTTTGTTTCTTAGTTTGCTCGATACAGATTTTTAATACAGATTTTTTGGCCCGATATACAGATGTACAGATATTTTTGAAGAAAAATACAGATATAAATGTGGCAACCCTGAAAGCAACCTGGTTGTATTTTTTATATAACGGTCAGATGTCAGATTCAGCCAAACAGAAACAGCAGTCAGGTCCTAGGACAAGACGTGACAGCTGGTCACCGTTACATTCAACCAATTTGAACCGGCTGCTGATTGGCTGAATTCGATAACGCAATCGCAACGTAGAAAATACAACGAGGTTACTTTTCACTGTAAAGCAGTGATGCTGGAGAGTCATAATTTAGCTATTATAATTGTTCATAAATAATGATGCAAAAGTGTGCAAGGTACATGATATTACCGAGTAATGTATTTCGCTGTTATAACTTTAAAAATGCATTGGTTAATCGTTTATTACTATTTCGGTTGAAGTCCAAGAACCTTAGGAAGAAAAAAATTGGGTACCAAGAAACTTAGGAAGAAAAAATTTGATAATAGAAGTATGCTTTATTGAACATAAAATAATAAATAAGAATTGAGTATTATTCGCCTATATATTGCAATTTTAATTTGTTTTATTTTCATTGACCTGCAGAAGTTGTTAAAAATAATCATTCTGGCATCAACGGTATGGAACGTTCAAAAAAATTTCGACGGGGATGACGGCCGTTACGAAAAGAAAAATAAGAAGCCAGCTGTCGCGTCTTGTCTTGGGTCAGGTCAGGTCGAATTTGGTTCCGTGTAACGGACACCGATTAACAGGTCCTGAGTATAGACACTATATATATATATATATATATATATATATATATATATATATATATATATATATATATATATATATATATATATATATATATATATATATATATATATATATATATATATATATATATATATATATATATATATATATAGTGTCTATACTCAGGACCTGTTAATCGGTGTCCGTTACACGGAACCAAATTCGACCTGACCCAAGACAAGACGCGACAGCTGGCTTCTTATTTTTCTTTTCGTAACGGCCGTCATCCCCGTCGAAATTTTTTTGAACGTTCCATACCGTTGATGCCAGAATGATTATTTTTAACAACTTCTGCAGGTCAATGAAAATAAAACAAATTAAAATTGCAATATATAGGCGAATAATACTCAATTCTTATTTATTATTTTATGTTCAATAAAGCATACTTCTATTATCAAATTTTTTCTTCCTAAGTTTCTTGGTACCCAATTTTTTTCTTCCTAAGGTTCTTGGACTTCAACCGAAATAGTAATAAACGATTAATCAATGCATTTTTAAAGTTATAACAGCGAAATACATTACTCGGTAATATCATGTACCTTGCACACTTTTGCATCATTATTTATGAACAATTATAATAGCTAAATTATGACTCTCCAGCATCACTGCTTTACAGTGAAAAGTAACCTCGTTGTATTTTCTACGTTGCGATTGCGTTATCGAATTCAGCCAATCAGCAGCCGGTTCAAATTGGTTGAATGTAACGGTGACCAGCTGTCACGTCTTGTCCTAGGACCTGACTGCTGTTTCTGTTTGGCTGAATCTGACATCTGACCGTTATATAAAAAATACAACCAGGTTGCTTTCAGGGTTGCCACATTTATATCTGTATTTTTCTTCAAAAATATCTGTACATCTGTATATCGGGCCAAAAAATCTGTATTAAAAATCTGTATCGAGCAAACTAAGAAACAAACAGGTTTTTAAATTTATTTTTTAAAGTTTCCTTCTCCTTCGTCTGCAACGCTAGCTGTGAGCTTTTAAAATTGAGATCATTAGCTCAGGGGTTATGCAATTTCTGACTTTGAACTTGTTATTGAACGTATGTGTTCTAACCAAGTCGAAGAATGTGGATTTATTTAGAAAAATCAAACAAATGATCTGTAACGGAAACATAAATTTACCATCCCGCCTAAGGGTGTCCAACATATCAGACCTAGTTAAGTCATTTGTTTCAATGAATCTTCCGATCAAAAAGTTTGTTTTAAACGTGCGATATTCGTTATTCAGCCCTTGTCGGTCAGTTGCTGATACAAATTTGGGGAATTGACCAATTTTACGAACGATTTAAGATTACTTATTACTGCCGTTTTTACAACTGGATCGGTGAAATCGCACCTCTTTGAAATTTGTTTCGCGATCTTTGCATAGAAATCCCGACAGATATTTCTAAACGTTAGTTTTCGCGCTGCGTCCAAGTCTCATTCCACTTCTTCTGCATAGATATCAACATAATCCTGATGTTTTTTTACAAAACTTTGACAATCGTGTAATCGAATTCCAACCATGAAATTGATTTCAGTTCGTCGGTATAACAAAAAAAAATCTGTAAAATCTGTATTTTTGACAATAATCTGTAATTCTGTAATACAGATTCTGTATTGCTTTTTTAGTTCAAAAATCTGTAAAATACAGAAAAATCTGTATATGTGGCATCCCTGGTTGCTTTCTGATTATAACGCAGTGTTGCTGGAAACTTATAACCTACCTGTTATAAATGTGCATTGTCGATAAGAGCAGAGTCTATGTTTATAATAAGAGTCCCGCAAAGATGAAACCAAAGGAACCAAATCAGTGTCAAACGAGGGTACCAATCGAGTAATGTAAATAAACAAGGTGATAATGTTGGGAGTGGATGAAAAGTGTTGTAATTGAGCGTAATAAAGAATATGTGTTTTTCCGAAATTTTACTTACACATTTTAATCCAACATTAAACCTGTACACTGGTTCACTTAAATTTAACAAAACATCACCGGTGTAATCTTTCAAAACTGTGTACCTTGTGGAGAATTTCAAAAAATGATATTCGCTTATGCATGGTGAAAAACAGAACTGTATAGTTCTTGGCAACAAACTGCACAAAAACTGTGTTGCCGAAACGATAGATTTTCTCTTTGCGCGACTCTATATACACATAGACTCTGGATAAGAGATGATAGCGTATTCATGGCTTATTCCACCCCTGCACCCGTGTAAGCTGCATGAGTATGTTCCAATGCGCGAAACAAACGTTAGCAAACACTATGTTTAAACACGCGTTTAACTAGAGCATCACAACAGTCGAGCAATGGTTTAACAGATGAATAATAAATATTTTATTCGACAGGTCGTACACATACAGAACAGTAGCCTAATAAATGTTTACTGGTGCATCTGTTCAACGCTGGTTTAACAAGTGTTGAATACAATATTCTACTGTTGTTGTTCAAAACCCTCTTCGCCGCTCCTAAACAACTGTGTGTCGGATAATTTCTACAAATTCAACTGAACAACCATTGAACAGAAGTTTTTTATTTTCCATTTCGGTTATTGTTCAACTGTAGCCTAATAAAAGTGATCGAATAAATGTTTAGGTAACAATAATTGTTACTTGGGATGTTTCAAAAAGTTATCGTTCAAGGACCGGCAAAATTAATAACGAAAATTAAAGAAAAAAGATGAAATAAATCGGTTCAGTAGTGTTCCCGCAATCAGAATCACGGCAAAGTCATTTTTTGGAAAACACTTCCGAGATAATCGCGTGTAAATTTTCAAGTTTAGCTTTTGCGGCCGTGGCGAGGCGCCCTGCAAATCGCTCTAACTTTCTTCCTTTTGCTCAGATCTTTATGAAAATTTGTGAAAATGTCCTCAAAATGTTGTATTTGAAGATAATGCAATAAATTTTTTTTCGGTTTTTTTAAAGCTTAAAAGGTATATAACCCCTTAATCAATGAAGCAAGATCACCATGTTATGTGGTTCACTTTCCGTAATTATTATAAGAGAAAAAAAATATTCCTTGTGAATTGTTTGGCTAGCTTTCACTACTCAGCGAGGCAGTGCATAGTAGATCACAAACAATATTTTGTGACCTAGCGTTAAATAGACCATTTTAGGAACTGATAGGTGTCACGGATCCTGCTGACATTGATGTTGCTTTTACTTGCGTTATGTCAGCGGTTCCGAGCTTTCTGTCAAAATTTCATTCATGAATTGAGCTCAGAAACTTCTCGTAAAATGATCTTCTGTAGTGATGAACTTTATCTTCGCCTACATATTGGTTATGTAAAGTAGTTACATTAAATTAAATTATGATGCGGAAATATGAATATCAAATTGATTAATCAAAAAGCTTGCCTATTTTAGTTTTCTGCTATTTTTTGCCACTATTCCATTTAAAAAATACATTTCGACATCATTGAAAACAAAAATGGTAGTGATGGACCCCCCTCTAAATTTTGGCATGTGTCAAGTGTTGCAGTTATCGAACGGCATTCGATAACTGCAATGTAAACATGTTGCAGTTGGCGAACGACGACTGTATTACGTAAAAAGGTACGTGAAAATCAGGTTATAGACCATCGCACGGTGACGTCACACACCTGAGTTTGACAGCTACTGGTAACTTTGTTTACCCTTGGGTGATGCAATTTTGTTCTCAATTACAGCAGATCATTTTAATTGTGACCAAAATTCCCTTTAAATGTTGTGCGTAAGGTGCCAGTACACTAGGAACAATTATAAATTGAGCAGCATTTCCACTACGCACACAATTGCTCCATCAGAAAAATGCACAAAATCCAAAATGTAAATAAAGTTACCACTAGCTGTCGGAAAAGTGAGGTTATAGAAATTCGGTGAGATAGTCTATAATTACCTGACCAACACGTAGATGATTGATGCCGAAGGTGACACTAACACACTGACACATGATCGGCTTTCGTGGAATCAGCAAAAGGTTAATACGTGAATAGAAGGTGGATGAGAATCATCCACTTTCCCCGGTAAATTTTACGTGAATTTTTTTTTTTCAGAGTGTACGTATCAGAGTCTATGTGTATATAGAGTCGCGCGAAGAGAAAATCTATCGTTTCGGCAACACAGTTTTAGTGCCGTTTGTTGCCAAGAACTATACAGGTATGTTTTTCCCCATGCATAAGCGAATATCATTTTTCGAAATTCTGCACAAGGTACACAGTTTTGAAAGATTACACCAGTGATGTTTTGTTATGTTTAAGTGAACCAGTGTACAGGTTTAATGTTGGATTAAAATGTGTAAGTAAAATTTCGGAAAAACACATATTTTTTATTACGCTCAATTACAACACTTTTCATCCACTCCCAACATTATCACCTTGTTTATTTACATTGCTCGATTGGTACCCTCGTTTGACACTGATTTGGTTCCTTTGGTTTCATCTTTGCGGGACTCTTATTATAAACATACTCTGGTACGTATAAGCGAAAAACTAAGGCGAGAACCAGGGACACCAGATTTGTCTGCAAAACGCAAATTTTTAGAGGCCGTGTGCAGATTTTTATTGATTCGCAGTTATTTGCAGATTTTTAATAGTTTCTGCAGATTTTTGTCAGAATCTCCTTATATTTGCGCAGACTTTCTCAAAATGAATCTACACACTTTTGCTTGCGTGAGCGAATTTTTTCCTGAATCACGTATTTCCAAGGGAATGGCATGGTAGCCTTCAAGCGTTACGAACATCTATTTCTGTACCGTTTGTCCCAAAACTACTTTTTCTGCTGTCACAGTTTGCTTCACTTTGCTTTGGGACACAGTTAATGTATTAAATATCACTTAGAATATCACATACCATGTGAAAACCTTGAGAAATTGCTCAAAACTGTCTGATATGCTACTAATAATTGCAGTCAACATTTAGCCGGTTTGCCCGAATCAACGTAAGATAAGGGTAAACTGCCCATTTTGCGGGTGCCAGTGCCAGTGATGTAGGGAACCTGTATATTAGAGAAATGACAAGACACTCACCGTTAAGGAAACTGTCAACATCAAAACGGATAACGGCAATGCAAAATTATACAGTTCGCCCGTTTTGATGTTGACAGTTGCCTTAACGGTGAGTGTCTCGGCGTCTCTCTGGTGTATAGGCTGACTACAGTTATGTTGGTAACGCGCACGCTCGTAAATAATAACTCATGAACTGAGCAACTCTGACTCAGTTTAGAACGATGTTCGTAGACGTCAAAAAATGAGTAGAAGTCCTTTTTGATTTTGTGTAACTTTGACTCACTTTTTGGGTTCCCTTCATATAACTTAGTTCTGAGTAACGTCGCATATAACGACGTCCATTTTGAAAGATGATGACGATGTGCTTCAGTTTGTGACATATGTTTTTTAATTGTGTGCGCCTCAGAAGGCATTATAACTGTTTACTTATATTACAAGGTAATTATTGATGAACATGTGGTGTCGTTTATTGGCCGTGGCGGATTTCTAGCCAGTAATGAAACTGAACTGTACCCAAAAAACGAGTAATGTCGTACTCAAATTTGGAGTAATAATGACTCATTTTAAAGACGCCTAGTGTTACTCAGTTTTGAGTATTTGTGGAGTTACTCAATTTAAAAGTTGTTCCACTTTTTACGAAAATGCGTCAAATGTTACTCATTTTAGAGTTATTATTTACGAGCGTGCGTCAAATGTATGGTAGCTGACAGCGATGCCATTCCCGTGCATTAGAGTGCCTGTAAATATATAGACTGGCGACACTGTCAAAATTGGAATAAGGCAATCCACGGGTGACGTTTCTTTGCTTGTACGTTTGTTATTGTTGCTGTTTTTCAAGCTGCAAAACCAAAACATGACCAAAACAGAAATCTTTTAATGTCGGCTATAATATCAAAAATGATTTTTTATTGTTGTATTTAGGATTGGCACTCGCGATACTAGCTACCGATCGCATAACATTTCTTTTTCACGCTTCTGGATCCGGATTGCATCCAAGTTGAGACCGATCGAACATTCATAAAACTGTCATAAGTTGAAAACAGACTGAAATCAGCTGATCGCAACTGTCTCATGAATTGCCTTATGAAAATTATGTGTCAGTGTAATTCCAATTGAGCAAACAACCTGTTAAACACGTGTGAGGAGAAGAGAAAGGATGTTCAGTGTTACCAGCGTTACTTTGGATGATACGGCGCCACTCTAGTTATATATAGGCACTCTACCGTGTATATTTCAGATTTCAAGCAGATGCTTTTGGGTTTTCGAGTAGCTGCAGACATTTTTAAAAAACATCTGGCATCTCTGGCCAAACAAAATCATAAAATATAAAGCACGATCAAGCAACCGTTGACATTTTGACCGGTTTGATCAGTTAAGTCCGTTTAATATTTTGATTGGATTTTCTTGATTAGTTTGGTTATTCGTATTTTTCTTAAGAAAAACGTAAGTCACGTTACGCCTTATTGCGAGTTGATTTATATGATACGCTGGAACGCAAGATGCAAGCATAAGCCATGGATAAACAGCGATCTCATATATTCATAAATGAAATTGAAAACAAGGAAGAAATAGCAAACGTTATTATCAGTGAATTACGTGAACATGGAATAAAATATAGAAAAGAAAAGCGGATAAAAGTAGGGCAGGTATGAAAGTTCATCAATTTATCATACTTTACAAACAATAATATATTTTGTTCAAAGGAAAAAAACCGCTGTAAAAAAATTTTCAATGTACCTCTGCACACTTTAGAGCTAACTGATGTTATCCTTGCCAATGGATATGTCGCACAAATCCCTGCGTTTGTATCAAATGCTTGTCAACGTGTTCTTGAACAAATAAAAACAGAAGGGTTATTTAGGAAAGCCGGCTCAGCGAAAAGGCAACAAGAAATCAAAGTAATTTTTTTTCTTTATCTAATGCCATTATAACAGTTGGTTTATTTTGCAGGCTAGTATTGAATCGGGGAAGGCTTTAGGCAAATCATATCATGTAATAGACATCGCAAATATATTGAAAACGTTTTTTCGTGACCTCCCGGAACCGCTGTTACCTACAGGAAGTTTTCAAGAGGCATTGATTCGTTGTCTTCTATCCGGTGAACATAAAGTATACAATCTGTTAATAACCTGTTTGCTCCTTCCACCGATAACTATCAACACACTAGCTTTCTTCATGCAATTCTTGCACACTGTTACACTTCACTCAAGTTGTAACAAGATGACGGCAGAAAATTTGGCTATTATTTTTACCCCAAATCTGATGCCAATTGCAGAGATGATCCAACAACGGTTATCGAGCCACGTTAAAGTTATTCAACTGTTGATAGAAAACTCTCATAACATCGGTGTTGTTCCTGAAACTGTGTTCGATAAAATTAATGAATCTGTCAATATTGCTCGTTCAACTGTAGACAGTTTGGTAGCGTGCAATGTAACGGAGAAAAAGAAAAAAAAGCGACGGAGTGGATCAATTACTCGTATATTTCATGGCATTAAAAAAATAGTTGGTGCCGTTGGTTCTTCCGAAAACTTAGATAATCCTGATGAACTCCTTGACAAAACGAATGCTACTCCATGCCTCAGTAAATCATCCAAGAAGCGCAAAGTTGCAGATGGCATGCCATTCAGCGCCAAGAAAAAGTAAGTACCTGCTTTATTTAATACTTGATTATGAAATGTTCAATAGTTCAAAAAATGAACAGGAAATCTCAGTCGTGTAGAAACTAACACAAAGTAAAGCAAAACCTATATTCAAGGAATGAATAGCAAACCTTTATTTTATCTGTATTTTATTTATTTAGAAAACGCGTCAAGCGTCCAGCGTCATTCGTACTCAAATCCCAATCAACGGTACTTTGTTGTGTTCAAGGTAGTTGTATTTACACTAAAGAATTCTCATATCTAACACCCTCACACTATGATGATTTAAGATCGCCCCGCTAACGATTCATCAACATCTGAAATGAGAAAATATTTGACAAGGTCACTTATTTAAAAATTCGTCCCTCTGCGTCTCTTAGTCTCCAGAATCTTTGCGTAAACCAGCTCACTAATAATCTCTTGTCGTTGTTCAAGGGCGCAGATTGATGAATTGGATCACCTGGTGCCTCAGCGTTGTCATCGTTTTTCAAAGATTATCTGGTCATATTATGTGTCACATCCTATATAGTAACGAAAGACTGACTATCGTTGTCGTTCATAGTAGGCATTTGGCTAGCATGCAACCTATGCAATGTTGCGATGTTTTATCGATCTTTTTGCTGGAACCAAATTGGTAACATTCATCTGTGTTCTAGGGACAACTACCACTGCTGTTTTTTCATTGTTCTGGAGTTCACGTGCATCTTTTTTCATTTAGTTTAGATGCTGATCAATCTACCGCTCCCCAAAAATCCTTAGAATAACAGTCCAAGAAGTTTGGATTACTATAATCACGAACTATCACCCTATCACCTTCCCGAAACACTTCATTTCTGCTACCATTATAGTTCTTTTTCTGCGATTGCCATTTACCTAATATATTTTATGCCCCGTTTGTTCTTCGGTGGACTGGTTAACTGTTGTAGTACAGTTGGGATTCCTAGTTCTAAAAACTTCTTTCGACTCCTCAGTCGCTCTGTTCTAAAGGAGAAAGACTACACGTTCAACCTAGATGTATAAGGCCCTGGCCATAGTGGGCTCGAACAGCGGCGCGAACCGATTCGCCCTGCCGGAGGGTAATGTACAGTCATAAGTAGGGCCAAGGCCTGGGCCTAAGTCAAAAGCGAGTTCAGTTGAAATAAATATCTCTACCTATTAGCACTCGTTTTTTAGATTCACTAGTAAACTACATCCAAAACCATTTTTTGTGAACTTCACGATTAACATTTGGTCCATACAATCATTTGGTCCATACAACCGGATGATGGTTTTTGAGTATTTGCAGTGAAATTCCGGTTAACACGCGAAACATTTTGAATTCCACCGTGTGGAAAAGTACTGGCACAGTTACCAAACGACGTGTCGTACAGTGCTGCTCGTGCGCGTAAAATGTTCAATCGCGGTCGGTCTTGCACGAACTTTCCATGAGTGAGGAACTTCTCGACGCTTTAACTGGTGTATCATCTAGTAACTATGTATCAGTGCTAGACTAAAAGCAAGAACAGAAGCGCAAAGAAATTGCAAAAAAGTTAGAGCGGCTTCTTGATCTGCGTGATTTGGCAAAAGAAAAAACGTATCGGACCCGTGAAGGTTTGAAGCAAGCTGTCTGAGGTCAGTGTTCATTGATTGAATTTACAACTTGATACACTACACCAGCGTAATGACGATATGCAAAAAACTTATTTGGAAATTTGTGACATCGTTTCTAAAGATCAGCGGAAAATTGGTACTCATTTGAGTGCATGTTTAAGACGATAATGAACAGGTACCCAAATGAATCTCCGGCCACCAAGCTTTACCACTTGAAAAACTTTCTGGTATACGATGCAGTTGGCAAGATCGACTAGGACGCGATCAATAACAATGATCATGAATCAGCATGGAAGATGTTAGAAAATACTTATGAAAATGAAAGGATCATATTAGATACGCATATAGATGCTTTGCTTAACCTACCCAAAATGACGAGTGGGAACGGCAATGAATCGCCACAATTGGTTGTAGACGGACTTTCCGAAACGATTCTTGTCAACGTAATAGCCAAACGCTTGGTCAAGAAAACAAGGAAATTGTGGAAATCACAGATTTCAGAAGAAGAGCTGCCTGCTTACAGTGATCTGGTTGACGGAAGCGTAGTCGTATACTGCAAAAATGTAGGAATATACCGAATCGCGTCCTGCCAATGCACCAAAGCAGAAAGCCAAATTCGAGCAGAAAACCACTCAAGGCAGGAACGCCGTCGAAACAAACCAAGGAATCATGTATCTGCTGCAACGGTGATCATCAGACTTATAAGTGTGACATTTAGAGAGCTCACAATAAAGTCAGGCAAGCCGGTCTGTGCTTCAATTGTCTGCGGCGTGGCCATCGGACAACACATGTAGAACGTACAGGTGAAAGCATCATAGTCTTTTGCACGATCCTAAGGTTAAGGAAAGTACACCAGCTACATAAAATGCAGCTACATCGAGTTCAACTATGTAAGAACAACGGGAAATCGCAGTGCAAACGCAATCATCTGTACAAAATCATTTATGCTGAAACAGCAATTGCTGCTTTCGACGGCATAGGTACTTGTTCAAGATTCCAGTAGCAAGAATATAATATGTCGTGCCTTATTGAATTCCGGGTCTGACTGCAACCTCATCTGCGAGTCGCTAACGAGAAAGCTTAACGTCGCTGTGGAAAATGGTAACATACCAATCAGCGGTGTTAATAACGCTGAAACTGCAGTTAAGTATAAGCTACGTATGTACTAAGATCAGCTCACGCGTTAATGCATTTAACGCTCTTCTAGATTTTTTGGTTGTGCCGACGCACTGTGGGGCCAAACCCAGAAAAGCTGAGACAAAACTCGAAATAAATTCAGTTTTCATGCCTCATTTTATTTTGTTTTTGTAGCAGACACGCTACCGACTGGAAATGCGAAAAATTAGCTTTGAAAAATGATTTAAAAATGGATAAAAAAATAATGTCATGTATTTTTAATTAAGGCATAACTGCACCATAAAACCCTATCAAATTTCATTGTAATCGGATTTTTAGTTTAGAGGTTATGTATCAAAATGTAAAAATCATGAAACATCATTATCTCAGAAACTAACTAACCGATTTGAACAAAATTGGTTTCAAATGAACGGGCTACCTTAAAACCCTTAACTTTTGAATTTTATAAAGATTGAAAGTTATGGAAAGAAACGTGTTCTGGAGACTGTTTAATCTCACTCATGTTTCTCAGACATGGCTGGACCGATTTTCATAAAATCAGTGTCAAATTTACGCGAACAATGAACCAATCACATGCGAGCATTCCTAGCACAGACGACATATTCTCTGTATCAATATCCAAAAAAAAAAAAAATTAACAGGGTCTCCCCGTCCTAAAAGGTCAACTTATACAGTAAGGTCGCTTTTTACGCGTTTTTTTTACGCGAGTTGCTTTCCTCCATTACTCAACAACGGTACAAGATATCGACCTCATTTCAATCACGTTTCCCGTTTCCGGCTGCGAGTGATCATATATCAGTTTTCAAAACAATTCACAATTTTTAGTGTAAATACTCAAAATTTGAAATATTGAATGTTTGCCTCTAGAATAATAATGACCAATCAAACGAGGTTTTAACGTTTTAGGACGGTTTTCTTTGTTATATTTGCAACTCAAAATAGTCGTTTTTTACGCGGACCCATAAAAATTTGGAACGCATCCTCCGCGTAAAAAACGACCTTAGTGTATTCACTTCCATGAACCTAGACTAATTTGATGTCTCGAAGGTAAAGGTTTTTCGAAAAGTTTGAAACAACCCCTTTTCTTTAACAATTTCTAAACCTGCTGCTAGAGCGAATAGAAACTGATGTCTTGAAAGAAAATGCTGGTAAAAGCAACAGTACCGTAGGGTATATGTGGAGCAGAGCGCCGCTAGTTTCTCGTCGTCTATCATTGCAGCGGACACGACTTCTATTCGCATGCAATCAAAACTGCAATGCTGCTACTGATGGTGATTAAAAGTTTATCTCATGAATATGACTACTTTGAAAACCATAAATTAATCAACAAGAATTGAACAATTTTGCAACGGTTATAAGTTATTTTTATTTATTTTTTATCTTTGATATTCACCATTACCAGTGTTACTGATATTCGCTTCTCATACGCACTCATCTAAGCTAGTTCGGAAAAGCTCTCTTTGTATCTGTTCTTGAGCGAACCGAACAATGCCTTCGTTTTGAATCACCGCATGCTGTTTATAAGCAGAGAATGTTCGTGTTCTCTGCTATTCCGTTTTGCTCGTGGTATTTCACTCTTCCCGAAGCCATCGTCCGCAAGGAGTGGAATCGACGAGCATTCATGTATTCCGCTTAGTTAAAAATTCGTAGTGAATGCAACTGGCCGTAGCAATGAGCCCGCCGAGTGGTTTCAGTACAGGCTTCGAAATGGTCACGGTAGAACCACTTTTCACTGCGATAATCGTCTTCTTCTTCCTCTGACGCTACCAAGGCTCGCTGTCTTAATACATTCTTAAACAAACATGTCAAATGAGTATCGCCATCATGACGTTATTTTCCTCAAACGTATTTTGACATTTTTTCTAGAAATGAGAATTACGCACGTTGAGTGCGTGTATTCTGGAAACTATTTATATCATTGATCTTGTAATAATATTTCTCAACATAAATGAACGAAGTAGACAGAAATAGGCCGAAATAACATCGCTAAACGATTGACAGTAACACCCTAGGGATTATCGAAAAAATGCCCACGGACCATTATTTCATCTTTACGGACAGTCTCAGTTCCATTGAGGCTCTCCGATCGATGAAAGATGTTAAGCACTCTCCGTATTTCCTGGGGAAAATACGGGAACATCTGAGTGCTTTATCCGAAAAATCTACTCAGATTACCTTAGCGTGGGTCCCTTCTCACTGCTCGATACCGGGTAATGAGAAAGCGGACTCTTTGGCTAAGGTGGGCGCAACAAACGGTGATATTTATGAAAGACCAATTGCCTTTAATGAATTTTTCGCACTTGTACGTCAGAATACGATCATCAGTTGGCAAAATGCTTGGACCAGAGGGGAATTGGGAAGGTGGTTACATTCCATAATCCCCAAAGTATCGACGAACCCGTGGTTCAAGGGGTTGGATGTAGGTCGGGATTTCATTTGCGTGATGTCCCGGCTTATGTCCAATCACTATAGATTTGACGCGCTCCTCCGTCGTGTTGGGCTCGGGGAAAGTGGTATCTGTGCCTGTGGTGAAGGTTATCACGACATAGAGCATGTGGTTTGGTCATGCCCTGTACACCGTGACGCCAGGTCTAAATTAATAGCTTCCCTGCAGGCCGAGGGTAGACAGCCGGCTGTTCCTGTTCGTGATGTCTTGGCGAGCCGTGACCTATCCTACATGTCCCTTATATACGTTTTCCTGAAATCCATCCACGCCCCAGTCTAGTCCCGTTCCCCTCCGTCTACACCCAACAAAACGACAAGAACACGTTTGAACCTTAAGCACAAAACCAGCAACCAGACCCCGCACAACAGAACCAGGACCCAAGGACTACGAGCCTCTGTCCCAACTCACGACATCGTGGCTCAGCAGAACGAATCCATACATGCCATTCGACGATTATCAGACGACCATTGAACAACAAAACACTGATTGGAAATCCCATGCTAGTTTTAAGTTAGACTTAATTTCAGCTCGTAGTCGGCAGCGAGGATAAAAAATTTGCTTTAGTTTTTAAGTCATCAGATATAATTGGCGCCGTCAAACATTAAATTGTATTTGTGCCGTGTCAAATAAATGTTATGTGAAGAAAAAAAAAAAAAAACGATTGACAGTGTGCACCTCTTTGATACGCGAGTGTCGTTTGACTATCCTTTTCTTTCTTTGAGCTGAGCGGCGATGGTTTGGTCATTTTACATTTACGAGCGAAAGCCGACTGTGACGCACGCTAAGGAAGCGAGATCAAATGAAAATGGTGACCGTTTGCAAGCCTGTTTCAGTAAAAATTTCTGGATGCGGTTGAAGAAGGAAATCAATGAAAACAAATACCGTTGCTTGATTGATTTAGACTCTGAAAGATCGTTTGTTTATATGGGGATGGTGAACGAATTTAAAATGCATGGGACTTTCAGAAATAAATTCAATGTTCCCGAAATAAACGAACTTACGCTAAAACTTATGCAAGGACGTTCGTAAAATGTTGCGCATGCCCTCGCACATCTCATCTTCCCGAAAAACGGAACACATGTTATTTAACATTCTACGTGTTACAGAATGTTATATCATGTATAAATCACTTGTACATTGCATCTGCTACCTATTACATGTCACACGTTATCACGGGTGGACGAAGACTGATTTGAGCTGCAGGCGAAAACTGAATTTGGCGCCCCCCTTCGTTTTTTCGTTTACAGTTAGCTTTTTTTTACGCGGAGGAAACGTACCTCGAAAAAAAACGTGTAGAAAAACCGCGGTAATTCACAAATCCGCGTAAAGTAAACCATCAAAAAAGGTTAAAAAAAAATCCAAGACGCTCTACGACCAGTATTTAAAATTGTCGGGATTTTTTTTAAGTCTTACTCATTAAATACTCAGAAGTTTTTGGTTCCCAACCCGCGTAATTCGAAAACCCGTGATTTTTTTTTTTGAATTAGCACGGTATCGCGTAAAAATAACCGCGTTAATTCGAAAAGCATTTATTCAAAAAACCGCGTTAATTCAAAAATCCTTTTTTTTCGATGCCAAATGTCTTAAAAATACTTAAAACGTCGAGAACTAGTGTTATCTCGAAAAAATATTTTTGCCAAAAATCGACCTTCTGGGACGTTTTTTGGGCAACCGAGGGCTTAATATGGAATATTCTAAAACTGGCTTCTGGTCATTTGCGAAAATCGTTCCAAACCAGATGTAAATTATTTTAATGTACATTAGGTATTTTAAATTTTGTTTATTAGGGTGGTTTGTAAGTAACCAAAGTAAAAATGTAACCAATCGAAGAACAGCGTGCTAGAAAGTACTTTTTTATCTGTACAAATTTTTCACATTTTTAAACTTCGCTATAGTTTAGAAAGCTAATCAATTAAATTGTATTAAATATATCCTAATATTTTATAAAAGTGTAAATATAAAATATGTAATGTTTGTTTGAAAAACCAAGCGTCAATAAGCAAGCAAGACAGATTTCTTGTGTACAAATCACGACAGTACAAAATTTTGGTAATTTTTGCCTTTCTCCTAGAATGGTATAGCAATCACTTGCAAAACCAAAGGGCCGAATGGCATATATCACTCGACTCAGCTCGACGAACTGAGCATTTTCTGTATGTATGTGTGTGTGTATGTGTGTGTATGTGCAGATTTTTCTTCTCACTCACTTTTCTCAGAGATGGCTGGACCGATTTTCATGAAATTGCAAATGAAAGGTCTAGTTGCCCCATAAGACCCTATTCAATTTAATTGTAATCGGATTTTTAGTTCAGAGGTTATGTAACAAAATGTAAAAATCATGAAACATCATTATCTCGAAAACTACACAACCGATTTGAACAAAATTAATTTCAAATGAACGGGCTACCTGAAATACCCTTAACTTTTGAATTTCATAAAGATTGAACTTGTGGTTCAAAAATTATGACAAGAAACGTGTTTTGAAGACTGTTTAATCTCACTCATGTTTCTCAGAGATGGCTGAACCGATTTTTATAAAATCAGTGTCAAATGGAAGGTCTAGTTGCCTCATAAGACCCTATTGATTTGTTTTGCAATCAGACTATTACTTTGCCTGTTATGTTTAAAAATGTGAAATCCAGCTATGAAAAGGAACATATTCCGAAGACTACTTGGACTCACTCACTTTTCTCAGAGATGGCTGACCCGATTTCCACAAAATTAGTGTCAACTAATAAGTCTAGCTGCCTCGTAACACCCTATTGAAATTACTGTAATCGGACTGTAACTTCGTCTGTAAAGTACCGAAATGTGAAAATCAGAAAACTTCATTATCTCAGTAACTACAAAACCGATTTGATCAATATTATTATGAGATGAGCGGGCTAGTTAAGGATTAACTTATGAATTATGATTGAACACGTGGTTTCAAAGTTTGGCTGCCCTATACGTTCCCGTTTCATTTGATTATAATCGAACTTAGGCAACCGTTATGTATAAAATTGTTAATAAAACAACGAAAGTCTATTATCTTAAAAATTACATGACTTATTTAAACATAACTAGTGTCATACGAACGAGTCATCTCTCAAACTTACAAATAACAAACTTCATAACAATTTGATATGTGGCTCAAAAGTTATGGAAAGAAAAGAAATTCAAAGACTATTTAAAACTATACCTGCTTTGATCGATATATGTGGCATCAACATAAATTAAATGTGGCATTGTACTATTTGAACGTTCCAAATTCATTGATTCCTTGCGTTCAAGTGTTCAAAGTCTGCAAATGCACGACGAATTGGCCATAGGATATGATCAAAGTCAAATAACAAACGTTTGAAATGGTTGGTTTTATCGAAATGACAACATCCTCGACTTTTGGCTTCTGTACATCGCCTTAAATCTGAATACATTCATATTGGGTGGTATTCGGTCATTTTCAGCAAATTTTCTGGCATCAATCTGACACCGGAAATACTCATATTGGGAGGTATTTAGTTATTTTGGTTGTTTTCCACAAACTAAAAGTGGTCGTCTTTAAATTCAAATGGTGTCAAGGGTCAATGTTTGGTTTCTATGCATCATCTCGATTACGGAAATATCCATATTGAGTATTATTTGGTCATTTTCGACTGTTTCCTAGAAGTTGCCATTTAGCGATGCGAAATGGTGCCTGAGGTCAATTGTTAGCTCATTGCATTATTCTGGTTCCAGAGATACTCATATTGGATGGTATTTGGTTATTTTAGGCTGTTTTTCACAAACCGGAAGTCGCCATCTTGGATTTCAAAACGGTATTTAAGATAATTTCTGGCCTCTGAGCGTCATTCTGGTTGAAGAAACACCCATATTGGGTGTAATTCGATCATTTTCGGCTGTTTCCCAGGAACCGGAAGTCGCCAACCTGAGGTCCAAAATGAGGTCTGTGATCGATTTCAGCTGCTGTGTATCATTCTAGATCCGGAGATACTCATGTTAGACGGGTATCGGCCATTTTTAGCTGTTTTCCAAAAACCACAAGTTGCCATCCTACAATTCATAATGGTGTCTGTAGTCGATTTGTGGCTCCAGTGCATTAAGATTCCGGAAATACCCATATTGGGTGATATTTGGTCGTTTGCCGCTGTTTTTCCGAAACCGGAAGTCGCCATCTTAAAATTCGAAATGGTATCTGTGGTCCATTTTAGCTCCTCCTCCTAATTATTTATCCGGATATTAAATTGGGTGGAAATCGGCCATTTTTGGCTGTTTTCCAGAAACCGGAAGTTGTTATCTTACAATGCAAAATGTTGCCTAATTTAGATTATGGAACATATTTGTTACCACTAAAAACATTCACCTGCCAAATATGGTTCCATTTAGTTGATTAGTTCGCGAGATGTGCAGAAATTTGTGCAGAAACATGTGCTTCTGGAAGAGGGAAGGGCGTCGAACCAATATGGACATATTTGTTACCCTTTAAAACATCCACATGCCAAATTCGGTTTCATTTGCTTGGTTTGTTCTTGAGTTGTGCAGAAATGTATGTTTCATTTGTATTGGACCCCTCCCTTCCAGAAAAGGGAGGGGTCTCAAACTATCATAGGAACCTTTATCGGGACCAAAAACCCCTTCATACAAATTTTCACGTCGATCGGTTCGGTAGTTTTCGAACCTATATGGATCAAACAGACAGACAGACCGGACTACATTTTTATATGTATAGATTACAACATCAATATCTAAGAACCTAAAGAGTGAATATACATTTATTGGATTGAAGCGTTCATGTAAATTTATTTTTACAAATAAAAGTTTGAATGAGAAAGGCTGGGTCTGACCGCTAGGTGGATTAATTTTTTTTTTACCTTCAGTCAGCTATCCCTGCGCCGTAAAATTGTCCTTCCTGGGTTTTATTTTCCACTTCTTCCTTTTTGTCATCTGATGTATGGCTGCGCCTAGCCTCTTTCGCGATGTCGGACATGCGATGCTTAGCGACTTTGACACAGTTGGCGCCCGATCCGCAAAACTCAAACTTGTCACTCACATTTAAGTACTTTTGAATATAACTCACAGTTTAAAAGTATAGAAAACTCAAACAAAGAATGTACACAACGAGAACGGCTGATCGACTAAACAAAGGGAAATTGTGAGTAAACACGTTCTGTAGAGACGCTATAACGGTCGAAATTTGATGCAGAGACCTCTATACTTCAAATTTAAAACACGATAACGATCGTAGATAACTTCTGCTAGTTTACAAAGCCTCGAAATAAAAAAAAAAAAACGAGCATCGCCAAATTAAACGAAAAATGTGATTCAGGAGTATAAAAGTTGTTCGGTAAAAATTGATTTAAACGAACTTTGAGTTTAGATCTGTACTTGAGCGATGTAGATTTTGATTCTTGGATAGTTTTAGCATGATTTAGGCCAATAAAATAAATGGCGAAAAAAAATTTTTTTTGGTAGATATAACCCCTTAAAGATAATATTTAAACTGATACAGCTAAACAACCCAATTGTGAATGTCTTGCTCTTCGGCCTAAATAACATAGTTACATATATATTTTGCCAAAGTCCGTCGAGCTTGTTGCCGACATGTTGAGCAGGAGTGCGAATGAAATAACTTGTCACTGGGTCGTTTCAAACCTCCTGTTTCACTGGTCTTATTTCGCAAAATGCACTCGAAAAAGCGGGTCTTCTTCACACAGAGTTCCATTTCACAAAATCAATATGCGTCGAAGCGAAGCTAATTCAGAACACCTTTTAAATTGAAATGAGTCTTAGAATGATCTTTCACATTATGTGAATGTAACCAATATCTTCTCTTCAATGGTAGTACAAAGGATTTAGCAAATAGGAAATGCAATCTCTCTGGTGAGGTGTAATTTGCAGTGATACTATGTAGGATTGTTTATTTATTTATTTATTTACTACTACTGCCAACAGACATAAAATAACATGTAGAGCAACATGTCAAAAGGGTCTATCTACTTTCATCGATTTTCTTGATTGACTTTTCATTTGTTTAATAGTTCAGCTAGAGTAACTATTCCCAACGTGGTTTTTATTTAAAAAGCTAGATTAGATTCTCCGCTATCAAATGGTGTAAAGGACATATCATGAAACGTGTTTAATAAGCCGGTTGAAAGAAACCGATCGATCAAAGCAGATAGATCCTTTTGACATGTTGCTCTACACATGTCCTAATGTCTACTAATATAGAAGTCGACGGAACAGTAACAAAAATTTCGAGCGTATAACACTAAACGATAAATGATAATCAAAGGCTTGTGATACTCTGTTGAAAGCGCGTTGTATACCTATGATGGCACTATTAGAGCTGTATTGTATAACAATTCCCCGAAAACCATTATCCCGAAACCCAATTTCCCGAAAGATATTTCCCCGAATGTACCGATTCCCCGGAAGATTTTTTTCCGAATGTACTAATTCACCGAAAATTATTTCCCCGAATGTAACAATTCCCCGAAAAATATTTCCCCGAATGTAACACTTCCCCGAAAAACGATTCCCCGAATGTAACATTTTCCCGAAAAATAATGTATCATTTCTCGAATGTATCATTTTTCCAGAGGATGTTTCTCATATGTACTATTTTTCCGGAACTCTACGAAAATGAATGAAAGAGATCCAAAAACTCCACCTTAAGCTAAACCACTGATTCGTCTTCCTTAAAAAAAATCGAATATAAATTATCTTAAAAACTATTGCTAACATCACAAATATAGTTATGTAATTCTAGTGTTCAATATTTTTCTAAGAGCATTTCGTGACATCGTTAAATTTTATTGAAAAGACTCATCATACTATTAACTGGCCCGGCCATGGCATATTCTGTTCTATAAGAATTTAATACAAAATTTTTTCGCGTTCTTAATGAGCGTGTAGGAACATAAAAGTTGAGTTTTCCAAGCAAATTTTCCGAACTTATGCGTTGTGAAACTAAATCGTTGACAAGAGTTACCGAAGCAATTTCTCCTCTTTTTTCAAGCGTTTCTATATTAATAAGCATGCAACGCGATTCATAACAAGGGAGAGGAAATGAATTCCAACCTAGTTTTCTTAGTGCATATAACAAAAACTGTTTTTGTACGGATTCGATTCTATTGGAATGGACGTCTTGATAAGGCGACCAAACAACACTACAGTATTCTAAAATAGATCTAACATATGTAACAAAGAGAGTTTTTATAGTGTACGGGTCTACGAAATGATAACTGAACCTTTTTATAAAACTTAGCATACTGTTGGCTTTATTGATGATCGTATTGTAGTGATCAATGAATGTTAACTTAGAATCCATAATTACTCCTAAATCTCTAATTTGATAACACCTTTCTACAACTTGATGTCCAAGAGTGCAACTGGCATGTTCAGGATTTCTTTTCCTTGTGTAGGATATAATATTACATTTTTTTACGTTGAGATCAAGAAGACTTTTTTTACACCAAATGTAGAAAATGTCAACCTCTTGCTGGAATTGTTGGATGTCTGATTTGTGTTTTATTTCCATGTACAGTTTCATGTCATCGGCATATATCAATACTCTGAGAAGATTCAACACAAGAGTAACGTCATTAACAAATAAAATGAAGAGCAAAGGGCCTAAATGGGAGCCTTGTGGAACTCTAGATGTCACTTTTACTGGTACAGAAAGGTGTCCCTTAAACCTAACCGTTTGTGTCCTATTCGTCAAATAAGATTCAATCCATCTAAGTAGGCCTGACTCAAATCCCAGTTTTTTAATTTGAACATAAACATGGAAATATCTACTCTGTCAAAAGCTCTACTAAAATCCGTGTATAGAGTTTTCACGAAGTTGCCTCTGTCCATAGACGCAAGAGAGAAATCAAAAAATTCAAGTAAGTTGGTAGCCGTAGACTTCCCTTTGTAAAAACCATGTTGGTTACACGCTATGCGATTCTTTACCTGATTAAATATTTTTTGGTTTACGATAGCTTCAAAAAGTTTAGGAATACATGATATTATTGCAATGCCACGATAATTTTGATGTCAGATCTCTTACCTGACTTGAAAATCGGTATAAGAAAAGATTTTTTCCAGACTGATGGAAACTGTCCGGACGTAAGGGATAAGTTGAAAAGCCAAAACAAGGGTTTTACGAAGGCAGGAGCAAGATTTTTCATAGGTGATGGTGGAATTCCATCTGGACCTGGACCTTTTGAAGCGTCCAGTTCTTTTAGTGTTGCGAGGATTTCTTGAACAGTTATTTGCTTAATAGATACGTTATTTATTCGTTCATGCAAGTGCGAGAAATACTCAAAGTCACTGACTTCGTCGCTATTTTTATAAACGGTTTGAAAAAAACTCGCAAACTTGTTGCAGATTTGCTTTGAGTCAGTACTGGCAAAGTCTTCATATTGCATGCGAGATGGGAAGTTATTAGACTTCATTTTATCGTTTGCAAATTTTAAAAACTGTTTTGGGTCTGATTTCATGTTATTTTCCACCCTTGTGTTGTAGTTCTCATACGCAATAGATATTTTAGTATTCAGTTCATCACAAATGTTCAAATATTTGTCCAAATTTCTTTAGTCTTTAAGTTTTTTGTAAGTTTTATGAGCTTTTTGTTTCCTATTCTTTAAATTTTTGATTTCTCTGGTGAACCAAATAGGATCTTTTGAGCTAACCGTTTTCTTTTTTGATTTTGGTACAGTTGAGTCTAAAACACCATACAGTGATGATAAAAAATTATCAACCGCTTTGTTCATATCTATTTCATTTTTTAGAAGTGATTGCCAGTCGATGTCAGTTAATTTACGATTGATTAGTTCAAAATTCGCTTCAGTGAAGTCATATTTATATTCAGGCTCATGATCAGAGGGTCGTAGGGCGAGTACTCAATTGCAGTATAAAATTTTTCATTTTTCCATAGGAGATGCTTTGTCAACACTAAAATCTTCCGTGCGAATGGTGAATAAAAAGTCTAAAAAACAGTTTTGCTCATTCCGGATTGAGTCTACCTGATTTAATCCAAGTTGACTAAATCCGTCAAAAATAAATTGCAGAGTTTCGTTTACTCCTACTACAGGAAGTAAAAGCGATTCATTATCATCGTTTACAATAAAATCAGCATCATTTTGATTGTTATCTCCATATATATGAATTTTTGAGTTAGTGTGGGACTCATCATTCACTAATTCTATCGTCCTTAAAAATTTTTCATATGATTGCTTTTTGGCAAAGTGGGGTGGAAAGTAAATAGATACGAAAATATGGATTTCACCCTTCGACAGAACTTTAACCCAGACATCTTCAAATTCGGCATGTTTCTGGGTTATGATTTGCTCAGAATCATGCTGAACCCCAACAGCCACAAGCACTCCTCCACCTGATTTCTTATCAGATAGTGATAAATCACGATCGCTCCTGAACACATTAAAGGAACTGTTGAAAACTTCTTCACTTTTAATATCTTCGTTCCAGTTCGTTTCCGTTGCTAAGATGATTGAGTATGAACATCCACTTATTCTGTTATTAATGTGATCAATTTTGAGTGCACTGCGCATTCTGTTGAAATTCTGAGCATAAATCAAAACTTCATTGACTACTGGCGTTGTTTTTTCTTTCTCTGAGCGTCACTGATTTTGAAAACACGAATGCTTACAATAACATCCATCACACGGGAAACTTGTTGATCTAAAATTATTGTTATTGTTATAGTTGTGGCTGCCAGCCAAATGGTAAGGACACGATACAGCTGAAGAGGTCGCGGGAGTCGTTAAGTTGAGCGGGCGCGTTGAAACGGTAGGCATGAACGATGATTGTGACTCATTATTCGCTGGGTACGGATTAAGTACTTCGCCTCGTTGAAAAGAGATATTGTGCATTTGAATAAAAATTATCAATATGTCGCTGATAAACTGGCAGTCAGGCTCACTTCCGATGTTTATTTTTGGTGTTCTCGCAACACTGCAAGCATCTCAGCCGCCACTGCGCTGTCAGTCCGGTTTATAAAAACAAATACATTGAAATCATTCCGCAGTTCATGTTATGTGAACACGCAGCTGTTCTATGTGTATGTAAAGTCGGAAGAAATTTCGGAAGTCGGAAGTCTGACTTCCGAACTTTAATTTAGTGCTGGCGCCACAATATGCTGGAGATTAGGTGGGGGTCGAGAAAATTTATCCTTCGCTGCAGCAAGAAGCACACGGTCTGGTGGTAGTTAATTGTAGTAGCTGTTGTTAAGATTCCTGTTAAGATTGAGGTAACGATTCGGGATTTGATTGTTGTTATTATTGATACTGTTATTGTTGTTGTTGGAGTTGTTAATGTTGCGGTTGTTGTAGATGTTATTGTTACGATTGAAGTTATTATTGTTGCGGTTCTGGTGGTTGTTATTGCTGCGGTTGTTGTAGATGTTATTGTTGCGATTGTAGTTGTTGTTGTTGCGGTTCTGGTGGTTGTTATTGCTGCGGTTGTTGTAGATGTTATTGTTGCGATTGTAATTGTCATTGTTGTTCAGGTGGTTGTTATTGTTGCGGTTGTTGTAATTGTTACCATTGCGGTTGTTGTTGTTAGTATTGTTGTTGTAAGCCTGTTGTCGTCGATTCCTCCTTCTGGCTGTATCTGCATTCTTCAACTGTACCAAACGACGCCTTTTACGTCCATCATAATCTGTCCAATCCGCTTTCCAAACTTTTTTTGAACCTAGAAACCGCCAACCTGAATTATTGGCATTATCCAAATTAAGTTCTGTTGCCAAACTTGGAAGTGAAACAGGTGAAGCTATTGGGGGAGCGGCAACACTCACTGACTTAGTTTTTAGTTCTTCGATGCAGGATGACAGAGTTTTAAGCTCATCTACAATGTTTATCTCTAACGGATTGGTTTGTATTGAACAGCTGGTTGCTGTTTCTACAAACAGCTGTCCTAACTGAGAAAGTTCGTTATTTATGCTGGTCAGCGATTCCGTTAATTCGTTCCGAAGTTCGTTCTTGAATTCCGAAAAAGCAATGTTAACGAGCTGCATCAGGTGATTTTTAAGTGTAGGCATAACACCAGCCACACTGTTGGCTTTGATGTTTGACGTTAGCACTTGGTTTATTTGTATAAGTGACTTGTCGATACCCTCTAGAGTTTCTGGAATTGTGCTTGGTTGTTCGAGTTGGGTCACTAGTCGATGAATCACCTCTGTATTTTCATCAATCAATTTCGTCAGCTTGTTCTGCTGTTTGGTCAACGTGTTGAATTCAAACGATGCGGTTACTGAAAGTTGGCAGGAATCGCAGCACGGTAGCAAAAATGCAGTTGGATCTACGGCTGGTTTATCTTGTTTGTCTTGTTTGTCTTTTTTAACGATACGCAGAGAACTTCTGCTTTTAGCAACTACTCCGGGGGGGCACGATACTCCCACACAGGAGGCATGAAATTTTCGATTACACCCTCCAACACACGACCAGAACACTTCGGCACCGGAGTCTTTCGCGCAGACTTCGCAAATTTGATTCATTTTTACCGACACAAAAACACAACAAGCAAAATGAAAACTAAGCGAAAAACAATAATTTGATTTAAATTCGCGCGTGGATAGGAGCTAACAACAAACACATCCAACTTGGTTGACGATTGAGCTTGTATTTATTTTAGGATAACCGGAAACACGCGCACACACACATATATATATATATATATATATATATATATATCTATATATATA